>NC_134494.1:51931756-51934256 GCF_040206685.1 Ascaphus truei | reverse complement strand
GCCACGGATCAATAGTGGACTAAGGGTGAGCGCATCGAGCATTGTCTGAACCCTGGGGTACCCCTCTTCACTTAAACCTGCCCGGGCAGTGCACAGCTTGCAGGATTGAGACTATTCATCGGGCTACTCCCGTTTTTAACCCCCTGGAGACCCATTAAGTGTAACCGCACATCAACTTCATCTGCACAATTTTTAATCATCATTTTTGTATTGATTTTTATATTGTTGTTGTCCTAGAGGGTTATCCCTGGGACAAGTTTATTTAATAAAGATATAGAGTTTGATCACAACCCTTTATTGACTGCGCTTCCTACTTTTTCTGTTATTGTTTTCATGTTTACATCAGGGACTGGGGGTTCCCTGTTTCAAGAAGCGGCACCATTTTTTGGGTTGTGACTATCTCACTCATATATATATCTTTTTTAGCAAGACCCTATATGCACTGGACTGGTTCATGTCACATGTTTGTTGATTTTTGTTTTTTGTTTTCTATGTTGTTTTATTGCCCATATTCATAGTAACATCCCATTTGGCGCTTTTACAATTTTTTTTTGTTTTTTCTTGTATGATTTTAAGAGATGCCGGGAAGAAGAACTCAATGGAATTAATGTTTTTAAGAGGCAACCCAAGCAGCTTAAAAAAAATAAATATATATATATATATTTGTTTTAATACACGCAGCCTTTGATTACCTTTATTGAAAATGAATTACCTAAGCTGCCGATCGATTGGTTCTCCTGTGATTGATCAGCAAAATCCTGTTTCCCAGGGTTCACTAAACGGCTGCCTTTCAGTTTCAAATCAATCCTTCAATTGGTGTAACTCAGCAGCGACAATGTATTCTTATCCTACTAAAGTAACATTATCTATTGTTACATGTTACAGCTCAAACTGCTGGGAACATTGGCAACAAGTGACCACAAACAGCAAAGTGTTGCAAAGATCTTGCACTGCTGGGGAGGTGGGCTAAACCTGCTATAGAAATCAAAGGATGCTCAGCATATTAAAACTCATAAAAAATGGTATTGAGAGTTGACTATTAAAATAAAAAAGGTTGTAAGTATTATCTAATACTACAAAACTGATTTATTAAAAAAAAAAAAACCTGCACATGCAGGATATTTCTTGGATTGCGAAGATCACACAAACAGAGGTTTATGGCGCACAGCCAATGGAGTGAGTCACCAACCAAAGCAGATAAATAATATATTCTTTATTAATCCATGGTTAAAAAACGGAGGCACACACCCTCCTACGCGTTTCGTGCAGACGATAAAGTGCCGACAGCATGAAATGCGTAGGAGGGTGTGTGCCTCCCAGGACATACTTGAAAACGAGAGGTGACTCTCAATGTATTACTTCCTGGTAAAATATTTTATAAATAAATAATAAACTTGGCTGCACGTCAATGAAGACACACAGGACAGGTGTGTGTATATGTGAGTGCACATATATTATATAGGTGTATTCTATGCCTGTATGCTGTGAGTCCTGGGACTATCCCAATGAGGAGTTGACTGGGGTTTTCAACCACCAGCCTTGACCTTCAGGGATTATTACGGACCCATTTTGGACTTTACTTCTTACATAGATCTACAATCAGTCTTATTGGTTATACCTCACTAGCCCCCAAATTCTGTGTCTCTGTTTATACAGCTATGTGTTGATATATTAAGTTTACGGATCTAGCGCTGGAGCGCATAAATCACCATTTTGCTTTTATTGCTTGGATTGCACCTTTAAAAGCAATTTAAAGAGAAATAGTAGCATTTATTAGAAATGTTGGGAGAAATAGCAGCAGTTACTTATTATCAGCCTCCCGGTGGCAAAACGTGAGCAAAAATTCAGCACTAGATCAGGGCTGGTCAACTCCAGTCCTCGAGGGCCACCAAGAGGTCAGGTGTTAAGGATATCCCTGCTTCAGCACAGGTGGCTCAATCAGTTGAAGGCTGAGACACTGATTGAGCCACCTGTGCTGAAGAAGAAATATTCTTAACACCTGACCTGTTTGTGGCCCTTAAGTGTTGCTACATTCCAGTCCTCAAGACACCACCAACAGGTCAGGTTTTAAGGCTATCCAGGCTTCAGCACAGGTTGCTCAACTGAAGACTGCACCGCTGATTGAGTCACCCGTGCTAAAGCTGAAATATCCAATAATAATTGTTTGTTCTTGTATAGCGCTGCTAGTTTTACGTAGCGCTTTACAGAGACATTTTGCAGGTACAGGTCCCTGCCCTGTGGAGCTTACAATCTATGTTTTTGGTGCCGGAGGCACAGGGGGCAAGTGACTTGCCCAAGGTCACAAGGAGCCGACACCGGGAATTGAACCAGGTTCCCCTGCGTCCAAATCAGTGCCAGAGTCAGTAACTTTACTCATTGAGCCACTTCTTCTCTCCACCTTCTTAAAACCTGACCTGTTGGAGGAGCTTGGGGAGTGGAATTGAGGACCCTGTACTAGATTAATGTAAGGCTATAATCTCATTTCTTACAAGTGGAAAAA